>NC_141138.1:0-7500 GCF_053477565.2 Lygodium microphyllum | reverse complement strand
TAGGGTTTAGGGTTTAGGGTTTAGGGTTTAGGGTTTAGGGTTTAGGGTTTAGGGTTTAGGGTTTAGGGTTTAGGGTTTAGGGTTTAGGGTTTAGGGTTTAGGGTTTAGGGTTTAGGGTTTAGGGTTTAGGGTTTAGGGTTTAGGGTTTAGGGTTTAGGGTTTAGGGTTTAGGGTTTAGGGTTTAGGGTTTAGGGTTTAGGGTTTAGGGTTTAGGGTTTAGGGTTTAGGGTTTAGGGTTTAGGGTTTAGGGTTTAGGGTTTAGGGTTTAGGGTTTAGGGTTTAGGGTTTAGGGTTTAGGGTTTAGGGTTTAGGGTTTAGGGTTTAGGGTTTAGGGTTTAGGGTTTAGGGTTTAGGGTTTAGGGTTTAGGGTTTAGGGTTTAGGGTTTAGGGTTTAGGGTTTAGGGTTTAGGGTTTAGGGTTTAGGGTTTAGGGTTTAGGGTTTAGGGTTTAGGGTTTAGGGTTTAGGGTTTAGGGTTTAGGGTTTAGGGTTTAGGGTTTAGGGTTTAGGGTTTAGGGTTTAGGGTTTAGGGTTTAGGGTTTAGGGTTTAGGGTTTAGGGTTTAGGGTTTAGGGTTTAGGGTTTAGGGTTTAGGGTTTAGGGTTTAGGGTTTAGGGTTTAGGGTTTAGGGTTTAGGGTTTAGGGTTTAGGGTTTAGGGTTTAGGGTTTAGGGTTTAGGGTTTAGGGTTTAGGGTTTAGGGTTTAGGGTTTAGGGTTTAGGGTTTAGGGTTTAGGGTTTAGGGTTTAGGGTTTAGGGTTTAGGGTTTAGGGTTTAGGGTTTAGGGTTTAGGGTTTAGGGTTTAGGGTTTAGGGTTTAGGGTTTAGGGTTTAGGGTTTAGGGTTTAGGGTTTAGGGTTTAGGGTTTAGGGTTTAGGGTTTAGGGTTTAGGGTTTAGGGTTTAGGGTTTAGGGTTTAGGGTTTAGGGTTTAGGGTTTAGGGTTTAGGGTTTAGGGTTTAGGGTTTAGGGTTTAGGGTTTAGGGTTTAGGGTTTAGGGTTTAGGGTTTAGGGTTTAGGGTTTAGGGTTTAGGGTTTAGGGTTTAGGGTTTAGGGTTTAGGGTTTAGGGTTTAGGGTTTAGGGTTTAGGGTTTAGGGTTTAGGGTTTAGGGTTTAGGGTTTAGGGTTTAGGGTTTAGGGTTTAGGGTTTAGGGTTTAGGGTTTAGGGTTTAGGGTTTAGGGTTTAGGGTTTAGGGTTTAGGGTTTAGGGTTTAGGGTTTAGGGTTTAGGGTTTAGGGTTTAGGGTTTAGGGTTTAGGGTTTAGGGTTTAGGGTTTAGGGTTTAGGGTTTAGGGTTTAGGGTTTAGGGTTTAGGGTTTAGGGTTTAGGGTTTAGGGTTTAGGGTTTAGGGTTTAGGGTTTAGGGTTTAGGGTTTAGGGTTTAGGGTTTAGGGTTTAGGGTTTAGGGTTTAGGGTTTAGGGTTTAGGGTTTAGGGTTTAGGGTTTAGGGTTTAGGGTTTAGGGTTTAGGGTTTAGGGTTTAGGGTTTAGGGTTTAGGGTTTAGGGTTTAGGGTTTAGGGTTTAGGGTTTAGGGTTTAGGGTTTAGGGTTTAGGGTTTAGGGTTTAGGGTTTAGGGTTTAGGGTTTAGGGTTTAGGGTTTAGGGTTTAGGGTTTAGGGTTTAGGGTTTAGGGTTTAGGGTTTAGGGTTTAGGGTTTAGGGTTTAGGGTTTAGGGTTTAGGGTTTAGGGTTTAGGGTTTAGGGTTTAGGGTTTAGGGTTTAGGGTTTAGGGTTTAGGGTTTAGGGTTTAGGGTTTAGGGTTTAGGGTTTAGGGTTTAGGGTTTAGGGTTTAGGGTTTAGGGTTTAGGGTTTAGGGTTTAGGGTTTAGGGTTTAGGGTTTAGGGTTTAGGGTTTAGGGTTTAGGGTTTAGGGTTTAGGGTTTAGGGTTTAGGGTTTAGGGTTTAGGGTTTAGGGTTTAGGGTTTAGGGTTTAGGGTTTAGGGTTTAGGGTTTAGGGTTTAGGGTTTAGGGTTTAGGGTTTAGGGTTTAGGGTTTAGGGTTTAGGGTTTAGGGTTTAGGGTTTAGGGTTTAGGGTTTAGGGTTTAGGGTTTAGGGTTTAGGGTTTAGGGTTTAGGGTTTAGGGTTTAGGGTTTAGGGTTTAGGGTTTAGGGTTTAGGGTTTAGGGTTTAGGGTTTAGGGTTTAGGGTTTAGGGTTTAGGGTTTAGGGTTTAGGGTTTAGGGTTTAGGGTTTAGGGTTTAGGGTTTAGGGTTTAGGGTTTAGGGTTTAGGGTTTAGGGTTTAGGGTTTAGGGTTTAGGGTTTAGGGTTTAGGGTTTAGGGTTTAGGGTTTAGGGTTTAGGGTTTAGGGTTTAGGGTTTAGGGTTTAGGGTTTAGGGTTTAGGGTTTAGGGTTTAGGGTTTAGGGTTTAGGGTTTAGGGTTTAGGGTTTAGGGTTTAGGGTTTAGGGTTTAGGGTTTAGGGTTTAGGGTTTAGGGTTTAGGGTTTAGGGTTTAGGGTTTAGGGTTTAGGGTTTAGGGTTTAGGGTTTAGGGTTTAGGGTTTAGGGTTTAGGGTTTAGGGTTTAGGGTTTAGGGTTTAGGGTTTAGGGTTTAGGGTTTAGGGTTTAGGGTTTAGGGTTTAGGGTTTAGGGTTTAGGGTTTAGGGTTTAGGGTTTAGGGTTTAGGGTTTAGGGTTTAGGGTTTAGGGTTTAGGGTTTAGGGTTTAGGGTTTAGGGTTTAGGGTTTAGGGTTTAGGGTTTAGGGTTTAGGGTTTAGGGTTTAGGGTTTAGGGTTTAGGGTTTAGGGTTTAGGGTTTAGGGTTTAGGGTTTAGGGTTTAGGGTTTAGGGTTTAGGGTTTAGGGTTTAGGGTTTAGGGTTTAGGGTTTAGGGTTTAGGGTTTAGGGTTTAGGGTTTAGGGTTTAGGGTTTAGGGTTTAGGGTTTAGGGTTTAGGGTTTAGGGTTTAGGGTTTAGGGTTTAGGGTTTAGGGTTTAGGGTTTAGGGTTTAGGGTTTAGGGTTTAGGGTTTAGGGTTTAGGGTTTAGGGTTTAGGGTTTAGGGTTTAGGGTTTAGGGTTTAGGGTTTAGGGTTTAGGGTTTAGGGTTTAGGGTTTAGGGTTTAGGGTTTAGGGTTTAGGGTTTAGGGTTTAGGGTTTAGGGTTTAGGGTTTAGGGTTTAGGGTTTAGGGTTTAGGGTTTAGGGTTTAGGGTTTAGGGTTTAGGGTTTAGGGTTTAGGGTTTAGGGTTTAGGGTTTAGGGTTTAGGGTTTAGGGTTTAGGGTTTAGGGTTTAGGGTTTAGGGTTTAGGGTTTAGGGTTTAGGGTTTAGGGTTTAGGGTTTAGGGTTTAGGGTTTAGGGTTTAGGGTTTAGGGTTTAGGGTTTAGGGTTTAGGGTTTAGGGTTTAGGGTTTAGGGTTTAGGGTTTAGGGTTTAGGGTTTAGGGTTTAGGGTTTAGGGTTTAGGGTTTAGGGTTTAGGGTTTAGGGTTTAGGGTTTAGGGTTTAGGGTTTAGGGTTTAGGGTTTAGGGTTTAGGGTTTAGGGTTTAGGGTTTAGGGTTTAGGGTTTAGGGTTTAGGGTTTAGGGTTTAGGGTTTAGGGTTTAGGGTTTAGGGTTTAGGGTTTAGGGTTTAGGGTTTAGGGTTTAGGGTTTAGGGTTTAGGGTTTAGGGTTTAGGGTTTAGGGTTTAGGGTTTAGGGTTTAGGGTTTAGGGTTTAGGGTTTAGGGTTTAGGGTTTAGGGTTTAGGGTTTAGGGTTTAGGGTTTAGGGTTTAGGGTTTAGGGTTTAGGGTTTAGGGTTTAGGGTTTAGGGTTTAGGGTTTAGGGTTTAGGGTTTAGGGTTTAGGGTTTAGGGTTTAGGGTTTAGGGTTTAGGGTTTAGGGTTTAGGGTTTAGGGTTTAGGGTTTAGGGTTTAGGGTTTAGGGTTTAGGGTTTAGGGTTTAGGGTTTAGGGTTTAGGGTTTAGGGTTTAGGGTTTAGGGTTTAGGGTTTAGGGTTTAGGGTTTAGGGTTTAGGGTTTAGGGTTTAGGGTTTAGGGTTTAGGGTTTAGGGTTTAGGGTTTAGGGTTTAGGGTTTAGGGTTTAGGGTTTAGGGTTTAGGGTTTAGGGTTTAGGGTTTAGGGTTTAGGGTTTAGGGTTTAGGGTTTAGGGTTTAGGGTTTAGGGTTTAGGGTTTAGGGTTTAGGGTTTAGGGTTTAGGGTTTAGGGTTTAGGGTTTAGGGTTTAGGGTTTAGGGTTTAGGGTTTAGGGTTTAGGGTTTAGGGTTTAGGGTTTAGGGTTTAGGGTTTAGGGTTTAGGGTTTAGGGTTTAGGGTTTAGGGTTTAGGGTTTAGGGTTTAGGGTTTAGGGTTTAGGGTTTAGGGTTTAGGGTTTAGGGTTTAGGGTTTAGGGTTTAGGGTTTAGGGTTTAGGGTTTAGGGTTTAGGGTTTAGGGTTTAGGGTTTAGGGTTTAGGGTTTAGGGTTTAGGGTTTAGGGTTTAGGGTTTAGGGTTTAGGGTTTAGGGTTTAGGGTTTAGGGTTTAGGGTTTAGGGTTTAGGGTTTAGGGTTTAGGGTTTAGGGTTTAGGGTTTAGGGTTTAGGGTTTAGGGTTTAGGGTTTAGGGTTTAGGGTTTAGGGTTTAGGGTTTAGGGTTTAGGGTTTAGGGTTTAGGGTTTAGGGTTTAGGGTTTAGGGTTTAGGGTTTAGGGTTTAGGGTTTAGGGTTTAGGGTTTAGGGTTTAGGGTTTAGGGTTTAGGGTTTAGGGTTTAGGGTTTAGGGTTTAGGGTTTAGGGTTTAGGGTTTAGGGTTTAGGGTTTAGGGTTTAGGGTTTAGGGTTTTAGGGTTTTAGGGTTTTAGGGTTTAGGGTTTAGGGTTTAGGGTTTAGGGTTTAGGGTTTAGGGTTTAGGGTTTAGGGTTTAGGGTTTAGGGTTTAGGGTTTAGGGTTTAGGGTTTAGGGTTTAGGGTTTAGGGTTTAGGGTTTAGGGTTTAGGGTTTAGGGTTTAGGGTTTAGGGTTTAGGGTTTAGGGTTTAGGGTTTAGGGTTTAGGGTTTAGGGTTTAGGGTTTAGGGTTTAGGGTTTAGGGTTTAGGGTTTAGGGTTTAGGGTTTAGGGTTTAGGGTTTAGGGTTTAGGGTTTAGGGTTTAGGGTTTAGGGTTTAGGGTTTAGGGTTTAGGGTTTAGGGTTTAGGGTTTAGGGTTTAGGGTTTAGGGTTTAGGGTTTAGGGTTTAGGGTTTAGGGTTTAGGGTTTAGGGTTTAGGGTTTAGGGTTTAGGGTTTAGGGTTTAGGGTTTAGGGTTTAGGGTTTAGGGTTTAGGGTTTAGGGTTTAGGGTTTAGGGTTTAGGGTTTAGGGTTTAGGGTTTAGGGTTTAGGGTTTAGGGTTTAGGGTTTAGGGTTTAGGGTTTAGGGTTTAGGGTTTAGGGTTTAGGGTTTAGGGTTTAGGGTTTAGGGTTTAGGGTTTAGGGTTTAGGGTTTAGGGTTTAGGGTTTAGGGTTTAGGGTTTAGGGTTTAGGGTTTAGGGTTTAGGGTTTAGGGTTTAGGGTTTAGGGTTTAGGGTTTAGGGTTTAGGGTTTAGGGTTTAGGGTTTAGGGTTTAGGGTTTAGGGTTTAGGGTTTAGGGTTTAGGGTTTAGGGTTTAGGGTTTAGGGTTTAGGGTTTAGGGTTTAGGGTTTAGGGTTTAGGGTTTAGGGTTTAGGGTTTAGGGTTTAGGGTTTAGGGTTTAGGGTTTAGGGTTTAGGGTTTAGGGTTTAGGGTTTAGGGTTTAGGGTTTAGGGTTTAGGGTTTAGGGTTTAGGGTTTAGGGTTTAGGGTTTAGGGTTTAGGGTTTAGGGTTTAGGGTTTAGGGTTTAGGGTTTAGGGTTTAGGGTTTAGGGTTTAGGGTTTAGGGTTTAGGGTTTAGGGTTTAGGGTTTAGGGTTTAGGGTTTAGGGTTTAGGGTTTAGGGTTTAGGGTTTAGGGTTTAGGGTTTAGGGTTTAGGGTTTAGGGTTTAGGGTTTAGGGTTTAGGGTTTAGGGTTTAGGGTTTAGGGTTTAGGGTTTAGGGTTTAGGGTTTAGGGTTTAGGGTTTAGGGTTTAGGGTTTAGGGTTTAGGGTTTAGGGTTTAGGGTTTAGGGTTTAGGGTTTAGGGTTTAGGGTTTAGGGTTTAGGGTTTAGGGTTTAGGGTTTAGGGTTTAGGGTTTAGGGTTTAGGGTTTAGGGTTTAGGGTTAGGGTTTAGGGTTTAGGGTTTAGGGTTTAGGGTTTAGGGTTTAGGGTTTAGGGTTTAGGGTTTAGGGTTTAGGGTTTAGGGTTTAGGGTTTAGGGTTTAGGGTTTAGGGTTTAGGGTTTAGGGTTTAGGGTTTAGGGTTTAGGGTTTAGGGTTTAGGGTTTAGGGTTTAGGGTTTAGGGTTTAGGGTTTAGGGTTTAGGGTTTAGGGTTTAGGGTTTAGGGTTTAGGGTTTAGGGTTTAGGGTTTAGGGTTTAGGGTTTAGGGTTTAGGGTTTAGGGTTTAGGGTTTAGGGTTTAGGGTTTAGGGTTTAGGGTTTAGGGTTTAGGGTTTAGGGTTTAGGGTTTAGGGTTTAGGGTTTAGGGTTTAGGGTTTAGGGTTTAGGGTTTAGGGTTTAGGGTTAGGGTTTAGGGTTTAGGGTTTAGGGTTTAGGGTTTAGGGTTTAGGGTTTAGGGTTTAGGGTTTAGGGTTTAGGGTTTAGGGTTTAGGGTTTAGGGTTTAGGGTTTAGGGTTTAGGGTTTAGGGTTTAGGGTTTAGGGTTTAGGGTTTAGGGTTTAGGGTTTAGGGTTTAGGGTTTAGGGTTTAGGGTTTAGGGTTTAGGGTTTAGGGTTTAGGGTTTAGGGTTTAGGGTTTAGGGTTTAGGGTTTAGGGTTTAGGGTTTAGGGTTTAGGGTTTAGGGTTTAGGGTTTAGGGTTTAGGGTTTAGGGTTTAGGGTTTAGGGTTTAGGGTTTAGGGTTTAGGGTTTAGGGTTTAGGGTTTAGGGTTTAGGGTTTAGGGTTTAGGGTTTAGGGTTTAGGGTTTAGGGTTTAGGGTTTAGGGTTTAGGGTTTAGGGTTTAGGGTTTAGGGTTTAGGGTTTAGGGTTTAGGGTTTAGGGTTTAGGGTTTAGGGTTTAGGGTTTAGGGTTTAGGGTTTAGGGTTTAGGGTTTAGGGTTTAGGGTTTAGGGTTTAGGGTTTAGGGTTTAGGGTTTAGGGTTTAGGGTTTAGGGTTTAGGGTTTAGGGTTTAGGGTTTAGGGTTTAGGGTTTAGGGTTTAGGGTTTAGGGTTTAGGGTTTAGGGTTTAGGGTTTAGGGTTTAGGGTTTAGGGTTTAGGGTTTAGGGTTTAGGGTTTAGGGTTTAGGGTTTAGGGTTTAGGGTTTAGGGTTTAGGGTTTAGGGTTTAGGGTTTAGGGTTTAGGGTTTAGGGTTTAGGGTTTAGGGTTTAGGGTTTAGGGTTTAGGGTTTAGGGTTTAGGGTTTAGGGTTTAGGGTTTAGGGTTTAGGGTTTAGGGTTTAGGGTTTAGGGTTTAGGGTTTAGGGTTTAGGGTTTAGGGTTTAGGGTTTAGGGTTTAGGGTTTAGGGTTTAGGGTTTAGGGTTTAGGGTTTAGGGTTTAGGGTTTAGGGTTTAGGGTTTAGGGTTTAGGGTTTAGGGTTTAGGGTTAGCAATAAA
>NC_141137.1:193056329-193058829 GCF_053477565.2 Lygodium microphyllum | reverse complement strand
ACCCTAAACCCTAAACCCTAAACCCTAAACCCTAAACCCTAAACCCTAAACCCTAAACCCTAAACCCTAAACCCTAAACCCTAAACCCTAAACCCTAAACCCTAAACCCTAAACCCTAAACCCTAAACCCTAAACCCTAAACCCCTAAACCCTAAACCCTAAACCCTAAACCCTAAACCCTAAACCCTAAACCCTAAACCCTAAACCCTAAACCCTAAACCCTAAACCCTAAACCCTAAACCCTAAACCCTAAACCCTAAACCCTAAACCCTAAATGTAACCCTAACTAAGTCTCGTATTGCTCCTAAACCCTAAACCCTAAACCCTAAACCCTAAACCCTAAACCCTAAACCCTAAACCCTAAACCCTAAACCCTAAACCCTAAACCCTAAACCCTAAACCCTAAACCCTAAACCCTAAACCCTAAACCCTAAACCCTAAACCCTAAACCCTAAACCCTAAACCCTAAACCCTAAACCCTAAACCCTAAACCCTAAACCCTAAACCCTAAACCCTAAACCCTAAACCCTAAACCCTAAACCCTAAACCCTAAACCCTAAACCCTAAACCCTAAACCCTAAACCCTAAACCCTAAACCCTAAACCCTAAACCCTAAACCCTAAACCCTAAACCCTAAACCCTAAACCCTAAACCCTAAACCCTAAACCCTAAACCCTAAACCCTAAACCCTAAACCCTAAACCCTAAACCCTAAACCCTAAACCCTAAACCCTAAACCCTAAACCCTAAACCCTAAACCCTAAACCCTAAACCCTAAACCCTAAACCCTAAACCCTAAACCCTAAACCCTAAACCCTAAACCCTAAACCCTAAACCCTAAACCCTAAACCCTAAACCCTAAACCCTAAACCCTAAACCCTAAACCCTAAACCCTAAACCCTAAACCCTAAACCCTAAACCCTAAACCCTAAACCCTAAACCCTAAACCCTAAACCCTAAACCCTAAACCCTAAACCCTAAACCCTAAACCCTAAACCCTAAACCCTAAACCCTAAACCCTAAACCCTAAACCCTAAACCCTAAACCCTAAACCCTAAACCCTAAACCCTAAACCCTAAACCCTAAACCCTAAACCCTAAACCCTAAACCCTAAACCCTAAACCCTAAACCCTAAACCCTAAACCCTAAACCCTAAACCCTAAACCCTAAACCCTAAACCCTAAACCCTAAACCCTAAACCCTAAACCCTAAACCCTAAACCCTAAACCCTAAACCCTAAACCCTAAACCCTAAACCCTAAACCCTAAACCCTAAACCCTAAACCCTAAACCCTAAACCCTAAACCCTAAACCCTAAACCCTAAACCCTAAACCCTAAACCCTAAACCCTAAACCCTAAACCCTAAACCCTAAACCCTAAACCCTAAACCCTAAACCCTAAACCCTAAACCCTAAACCCTAAACCCTAAACCCTAAACCCTAAACCCTAAACCCTAAACCCTAAACCCTAAACCCTAAACCCTAAACCCTAAACCCTAAACCCTAAACCCTAAACCCTAAACCCTAAACCCTAAACCCTAAACCCTAAACCCTAAACCCTAAACCCTAAACCCTAAACCCTAAACCCTAAACCCTAAACCCTAAACCCTAAACCCTAAACCCTAAACCCTAAACCCTAAACCCTAAACCCTAAACCCTAAACCCTAAACCCTAAACCCTAAACCCTAAACCCTAAACCCTAAACCCTAAACCCTAAACCCTAAACCCTAAACCCTAAACCCTAAACCCTAAACCCTAAACCCTAAACCCTAAACCCTAAACCCTAAACCCTAAACCCTAAACCCTAAACCCTAAACCCTAAACCCTAAACCCTAAACCCTAAACCCTAAACCCTAAACCCTAAACCCTAAACCCTAAACCCTAAACCCTAAACCCTAAACCCTAAACCCTAAACCCTAAACCCTAAACCCTAAACCCTAAACCCTAAACCCTAAACCCTAAACCCTAAACCCTAAACCCTAAACCCTAAACCCTAAACCCTAAACCCTAAACCCTAAACCCTAAACCCTAAACCCTAAACCCTAAACCCTAAACCCTAAACCCTAAACCCTAAACCCTAAACCCTAAACCCTAAACCCTAAACCCTAAACCCTAAACCCTAAACCCTAAACCCTAAACCCTAAACCCTAAACCCTAAACCCTAAACCCTAAACCCTAAACCCTAAACCCTAAACCCTAAACCCTAAACCCTAAACCCTAAACCCTAAACCCTAAACCCTAAACCCTAAACCCTAAACCCTAAACCCTAAACCCTAAACCCTAAACCCTAAACCCTAAACCCTAAACCCTAAACCCTAAACCCTAAACCCTAAACCCTAAACCCTAAACCCTAAACCCTAAACCCTAAACCCTAAACCCTAAACCCTAAACCCTAAACCCTAAACCCTAAACCCTAAACCCTAAACCCTAAACCCTAAACCCTAAACCCTAAACCCTAAACCCTAAACCCTAAACCCTAAACCCTAAACCCTAAACCCTAAA